>NW_027331593.1:0-5930 GCF_022965805.1 Primulina eburnea
TTTAGCCCATAAAGTATCCAAAAGTAACTCAATAATTTAACATCGCGACCAGAAACAATAGTCCTAGGCATGCCATGCAACCTAACTACTTCTCTAAAGAACAAATCCGCAATGTTTGAAGCATCATCGGTTTTATGACAAGCTATAAAATGTGCCATCTTAGAGAATCTATCCACAGCAACAAAAAAATAGAATCCCTCCCCTTCTTAGTCCTAGGCAACCCCAAAATAAAGTCCATAGAAATGTCAATCCAAGTTCTTTTTAAGAATAGCACGCAAAAGTGTTCCCAAAGTTCTATTGACAACTTCAGTTTGTCCATCCGTTTGAGGATGACAAGTAGTAGAAAACAACAATTTTGTGCCAAGTTTAGCCCATAAAGTCTTCCAAAAGTAACTCAATATTTAACATCGCGACCAGAAACAATAGTCCTAGGCATGCCATGCAACCTAACGACTTCTCTAAAGAACAAATCCGCAATGTTTGAAGCATCATCGGTTTTATGACAAGCTATAAAATGTGCCATCTTAGAGAATCTATCCACAACAACAAAAATAGAATCCCTCCCCTTCTTAGTCCTAGGCAACCCCAAAATAAAGTCCATAGAAATGTCAATCCAAGTTCTTTTTAAGAATAGCACGCAAAAGTGTTCCCAAAGTTCTATTGACAACTTCAGTTTGTCCATCCGTTTGAGGATGACAAGTAGTAGAAAACAACAATTTTGTGCCAAGTTTAGCCCATAAAGTCTTCCAAAAGTAACTCAATTTAACATCGCGACCAGAAACAATAGTCCTAGGCATGCCATGCAACCTAACGACTTCTCTAAAGAACAAATCCGCAATGTTTGAAGCATCATCGGTTTTATGACAAGCTATAAAATGTGCCATCTTAGAGAATCTATCCACAACAACAAAAATAGAATCCCTCCCCTTCTTAGTCCTAGGCAACCCCAAAATAAAGTCCATAGAAATGTCAATCCAAGTTCTTTTTAAGAATAGCACGCAAAAGTGTTCCCAAAGTTCTATTGACAACTTCAGTTTGTCCATCCGTTTGAGGATGACAAGTAGTAGAAAACAACAATTTTGTGCCAAGTTTAGCCCATAAAGTCTTCCAAAAGTAACTCAAGATTTAAGATCGCGACCAGAAAAATAGTCCTAGGCATGCCATGCAACCTAACGACTTCTCTAAAGAACAAATCCGCAATGTTTGAAGCATCATCGGTTTTATGACAAGCTATAAAATGTGCCATCTTAGAGAATCTATCCACAACAACAAAAATAGAATCCCTCCCCTTCTTAGTCCTAGGCAACCCCAAAATAAAGTCCATAGAAATGTCAATCCAATTTCTTTTTAAGAATAGCACGCAAAAGTGTTCCCAAAGTTGTCCATCCGTTTGAGGATGACAAGTAGTAGAAAACAACAATTTTGTGCCAAGTTTAGCCCATAAAGTCTTCCAAAAGTAACTCAAGAATTTAACATCGCGACCAGAAACAATAGTCCTAGGCATGCCATGCAACCTAACGACTTCTCTAAAGAACAAATCCGCAATGTTTGAAGCATCATCGGTTTTATGACAAGCTATAAAATGTGCCATCTTAGAGAATCTATCCACAACAACAAAAATAGAATCCCTCCCCTTCTTAGTCCTAGGCAACCCCAAAATAAAGTCCATAGAAATGTCAATCCAAGTTCTTTTTAAGAATAGCACGCAAAAGTGTTCCCAAAGTTCTATTGACAACTTCAGTTTGTCCATCAGTTTGAGGATGACAAGTAGTAGAAAACAACAATTTTGTGCCAAGTTTAGCCCATAAAGTATTCCAAAAGTAACTCAAGAATTTAACATCGCGACGAGAAACAATAGTCCTAGGCATGCCATGCAACCTAACGACTTCTCTAAAGAACAAATCCGCAATGTTTGAAGCATCATCGGTTTTATGACAAGCTATAAAATGTGCCATCTTAGAGAATCTATCCACAACAACAAAAATAGAATCCCTCCCCTTCTTAGTCCTAGGCAACCCCAAAATAAAGTCCATAGAAATGTCAATCCAAGTTCTTTTTAAGAATAGCACGCAAAAGTGTTCCCAAAGTTCTATTGACAACTTCAGTTTGTCCATCCGTTTGAGGATGACAAGTAGTAGAAAACAACAATTTTGTGCCAAGTTTAGCCCATAAAGTATTCCAAAAGTAACTCAAGAATTTAACATCGCGACCAGAAACAATAGTCCTAGGCATGCCATGCAACCTAACGACTTCTCTAAAGAACAAATCCGCAATGTTTGAAGCATCATCGGTTTTATGACAAGCTATAAAATGTGCCATCTTAGAGAATCTATCCACAGCAACAAAAATAGAATCCCTCCCCTTCTTAGTCCTAGGCAACCCCAAAATAAAGTCCATAGAAATGTCAATCCAAGTTCTTTTTAAGAATAGCACGCAAAAGTGTTCCCAAAGTTCTATTGACAACTTCAGTTTGTCCATCCTTTGAGGATGACAAGTAGTAGAAAACAACAATTTTGTGCCAAGTTTAGCCCATAAAGTCTTCCAAAAGTAACTCAATTTAACATCGCGACCAGAAACAATAGTCCTAGGCATGCCATGCAACCTAACGACTTCTCTAAAGAACAAATCCGTAATGTTTGAAGCATCATCGGTTTTATGACAAGTTATAAAATGTGCCATCTTAGAGAATCTATCCACAACAACAAAAATAGAATCCCTCCCCTTCTTAGTCCTAGGCAACCCCAAAATAAAGTCCATAGAAATGTCAATCCAAGTTCTTTTTAAGAATAGCACGCAAAAGTGTTCCCAAAGTTCTATTGACAACTTCAGTTTGTCCATCCGTTTGAGGATGACAAGTAGTAGAAAACAACAATTTTGTGCCAAGTTTAGCCCATAAAGTATTCCAAAAGTAACTCAAGAATTTAACATCGCGACCAGAAACAATAGTCCTAGGCATGCCATGCAACCTAACGACTTCTCTAAAGAACAAATCCGCAATGTTTGAAGCATCATCGGTTTTATGACAAGCTATAAAATGTGCCATCTTAGAGAATCTATCCACAACAACAAAAATAGAATCCCTCCCCTTCTTAGTCCTAGGCAACCCCAAAATAAAGTCCATAGAAATGTCAATCCAAGTTCTTTTTAAGAATAGCACGCAAAAGTGTTCCCAAAGTTCTATTGACAACTTCAGTTTGTCCATCCGTTTGAGGATGACAAGTAGTAGAAAACAACAATTTTGTGCCAAGTTTAGCCCATAAAGTCTTCCAAAAGTAACTCAATATTTAACATCGCGACCAGAAACAATAGTCCTAGGCATGCCATGCAACCTAACGACTTCTCTAAAGAACAAATCCGCAATGTTTGAAGCATCATCGGTTTTATGACAAGCTATAAAATGTGCCATCTTAGAGAATCTATCCACAACAACAAAAATAGAATCCCTCCCCTTCTTAGTCCTAGGCAACCCCAAAATAAAGTCCATAGAAATGTCAATCCAAGTTCTTTTTAAGAATAGCACGCAAAAGTGTTCCCAAAGTTCTATTGACAACTTCAGTTTGTCCATCCGTTTGAGGATGACAAGTAGTAGAAAACAACAATTTTGTGCCAAGTTTAGCCCATAAAGTATTCCAAAAGTAACTCAAGAATTTAACATCGCGACCAGAAACAATAGTCCTAGGCATGCCATGCAACCTAACGACTTCTCTAAAGAACAAATCCGCAATGTTTGAAGCATCATCGGTTTTATGACAAGCTATAAAATGTGCCATCTTAGAGAATCTATCCACAGCAACAAAAATAGAATCCCTCCCCTTCTTAGTCCTAGGCAACCCCAAAATAAAGTCCATAGAAATGTCAATCCAAGTTCTTTTTAAGAATAGCACGCAAAAGTGTTCCCAAAGTTCTATTGACAACTTCAGTTTGTCCATCCGTTTGAGGATGACAAGTAGTAGAAAACAACAATTTTGTGCCAAGTTTAGCCCATAAAGTCTTCCAAAAGTAACTCAAGAATTTAACATCGCGACCAGAAACAATAGTCCTAGGCATGCCATGCAACCTAACGACTTCTCTAAAGAACAAATCCGCAATGTTTGAAGCATCATCGGTTTTATGACAAGCTATAAAATGTGCCATCTTAGACTATCCACAACAACAAAAATAGAATCCCTCCCCTTCTTAGTCCTAGGCAACCCCAAAATAAAGTCCATAGAAATGTCAATCCAAGTTCTTTTTAAGAATAGCACGCAAAAGTGTTCCCAAAGTTCTATTGACAACTTCAGTTTGTCCATCAGTTTGAGGATGACAAGTAGTAGAAAACAACAATTTTGTGCCAAGTTTAGCCCATAAAGTCTTCCAAAAGTAACTCAAGATTTAACATCGCGACCAGAAACAATAGTCCTAGGCATGCCATGCAACCTAACGACTTCTCTAAAGAACAAATCCGCAATGTTTGAAGCATCATCGGTTTTATGACAAGCTATAAAATGTGCCATCTTAGAGAATCTATCCACAACAACAAAAATAGAATCCCTCCCCTTCTTAGTCCTAGGCAACCCCAAAATAAAGTCCATAGAAATGTCAATCCAAGTTCTTTTTAAGAATAGCACGCAAAAGTGTTCCCAAAGTTCTATTGACAACTTCAGTTTGTCCATCCGTTTGAGGATGACAAGTAGTAGAAAACAACAATTTTGTGCCAAGTTTAGCCCATAAAGTCTTCCAAAAGTAACTCAATTTAACATCGCGACCAGAAACAATAGTCCTAGGCATGCCATGCAACCTAACGACTTCTCTAAAGAACAAATCCGCAATGTTTGAAGCATCATCGGTTTTATGACAAGCTATAAAATGTGCCATCTTAGAGAATCTATCCACAACAACAAAAATAGAATCCCTCCCCTTCTTAGTCCTAGGCAACCCCAAAATAAAGTCCATAGAAATGTCAATCCAAGTTCTTTTTAAGAATAGCACGCAAAAGTGTTCCCAAAGTTCTATTGACAACTTCAGTTTGTCCATCAGTTTGAGGATGACAAGTAGTAGAAAACAACAATTTTGTGCCAAGTTTAGCCCATAAAGTATTCCAAAAGTAACTCAAGAATTTAACATCGCGACCAGAAACAATAGTCCTAGGCATGCCATGCAACCTAACTACTCTAAAGAACAAATCCGCAATGTTTGAAGCATCATCGGTTTTATGACAAGCTATAAAATGTGCCATCTTAGAGAATCTATCCACAGCAACAAAAAGAATCCCTCCCCTTCTTAGTCCTAGGCAACCCCAAAATAAAGTCCATAGAAATGTCAATCCAAGTTCTTTTTAAGAATAGCACGCAAAAGTGTTCCCAAAGTTCTATTGACAACTTCAGTTTGTCCATCCGTTTGAGGATGACAAGTAGTAGAAAACAACAATTTTGTGCCAAGTTTAGCCCATAAAGTCTTCCAAAAGTAACTCAATATTTAACATCGCGACCAGAAACAATAGTCCTAGGCATGCCATGCAACCTAACGACTTCTCTAAAGAACAAATCCGCAATGTTTGAAGCATCATCGGTTTTATGACAAGCTATAAAATGTGCCATCTTAGAGAATCTATCCACAACAACAAAAATAGAATCCCTCCCCTTCTTAGTCCTAGGCAACCCCAAAATAAAGTCCATAGAAATGTCAATCCAAGTTCTTTTTAAGAATAGCACGCAAAAGTGTTCCCAAAGTTCTATTGACAACTTCAGTTTGTCCATCCGTTTGAGGATGACAAGTAGTAGAAAACAACAATTTTGTGCCAAGTTTAGCCCATAAAGTATTCCAAAAGTAACTCAAGAATTTAAGATCGCGACGAGAAACAATAGTCCTAGGCATGCCATGCAACCTAACGACTTCTCTAAAGAACAAATCCGCAATGTTTGAAGCATCATCGGTTTTATGACAAGCTATAA
>NW_027331594.1:0-1500 GCF_022965805.1 Primulina eburnea
ACTTTATTTTGGGGTTGCCTAGGACTAAGAAGGGGAGGGATTCTATTTTTGTTGTTGTGGATAGATTCTCTAAGATGGCACATTTTATAGCTTGTCATAAAACCGATGATGCTTCAAACATTGCGGATTTGTTCTTTAGAGAAGTCGTTACGTTGCATGGCATGCCTAGGACTATTGTTCTGGTCGCGATGTTAAATTCTTGAGTTACTTTTGGAAGACTTTATGGGCTAAACTTGGCACAAAATTGTTGTTTTCTACTACTTGTCATCCTCAAACGGATGGACAAACTGAAGTTGTCAATAGAACTTTGGGAACATTTTGCGTGCTATTCTTAAAAAGAACTTGGATTGACATTTCTATGGACTTTATTTTGGGGTTGCCTAGGACTAAGAAGGGAGGGATTCTATTTTGTTGTTGTGGATAGATTCTCTAAGATGGCACATTTTATAGCTTGTCATAAAACCGATGATGCTTCAAACATTGCGGATTTGTTCTTTAGAGAAGTCGTTAGGTTGCATGGCATGCCTAGGACTATTGTTTCTGGTCGCGATGTTAAATTCTTGAGTTACTTTTGGAAGACTTTATGGGCTAAACTTGGCACAAAATTGTTGTTTTCTACTACTTGTCATCCTCAAACGGATGGACAAACTGAAGTTGTCAATAGAACTTTGGGAACACTTTTGCGTGCTATTCTTAAAAAGAACTTGGATTGACATTTCTATGGACTTATTTTGGGGTGCCTAGACAAGAAGGGGAGGGATTCTATTTTTGTTGTTGTGGATAGATTCTCTAAGATGGCACATTTTATAGCTTGTCATAAAACCGATGATGCTTCAAACATTGCGGATTTGTTCTTAGAGAAGTCGTTAGGTTGCATGGCATGCCTAGGACTGTTGTTCTGGTCGCGATGTTAAATTCTTTGAGTTACTTTGGAAGACTTTATGGGCTAAACTTGGCACAAAATGTTGTTTTCTACTATTGTCATCCTCAAACGGATGGACAACTGAAGTTGTCAATAGAACTTTGGGAACACTTTGCGTGCTATTCTTAAAAGAACTTGGATGACATTTCTATGGACTTTATTTTGGGGTCGCCTAAGACAAAGAAGGGGAGGGATTCTATTTTTGTTGTTGTGGATAGATTCTCTAAGATGGCACATTTTTATAGCTTGTCATAAAACCGATGATGCTTCAAACATTGCGGATTTGTTCTTTAGAGAAGTCGTTAGGTTGCATGGCATGCCTAGGACTATTGTTTCTGGTCGCGATGTTAAATTCTTTGAGTTACTTTGGAAGACTTTATGGGCTAAACTTGGCACAAAATTGTTGTTTTCTACTACTTGTCATCCTCAACGGATGGACAAACTGAAGTTGTCAATAGAACTTTGGGAACACTTTTGCGTGCTATTCTTAAAAAGAACTTGGATTGACATTTCTATGGACTTTATTTTGGGGTGCCTAAGACTAAGAAGGGGAGGGATTTATTTTTGTTGTTGTGGAT
>NW_027331595.1:0-345 GCF_022965805.1 Primulina eburnea
TCACCAATAATGTGCTTCATGAGATAAACGGGAAATTAGCAACGCCGCATCCTCTGTACAAGCTACTAAGGATTAACGTATCTAACTACAAAAAAAAAAAAAGTCGATTATGGTTTGAATTGAGTTTTTGGGGGCAATCAGAGTTTTGGTTTCTATTTTGTGTTCTCCTGATTATTGTGAACATATAGTCAAAAACGGATCGAAGAAATACTACCGAATGAGAGGGTTTTGAAATCCAGCATATAGGTGATGAGACTTCATAAAATTGAGCTTGAAATGTGTATATTGTATTGCTTATGAGTTGTTGAGAATTGGCCATATGTTATTTGTGTTGCCGGTATACCG
>NW_027331596.1:0-3716 GCF_022965805.1 Primulina eburnea
GTAACGTACCGTACTTTTACTACTGAAATTTGGCGGAAAAATTAAAAATTTTATTCAAATAAAACATCCGTACGGTCGTCACCCAACATACAAAGATATCTTTAAAATAATCCATCACCAAATAAAAGTTTGCTAAAAGAACGCTGTCTCAAAACGTCTCACATTCAAATCAAACATCAGAGTATTTTAAAGTTTGCATAACATAAACTTGCGGTCCTCGGGTTTAGCCTGCCGCTCCAGCCCAAGCTGCCCTTGGTCGCCACCTCCTGTCTCATGCTCATCGTACTCACTGCATCGATCAAGTCTAGTGAGTCTAAAGACTCAACACGTATAAACTGGAATAACGAGTACTACATAATAAAAATCACATGCACTTAAAATAGGACAACGATATTTCAAGCTTGAACATACGTACATACAAAACAGACGTGCATCAACATAAACTTTCAAACATACTGCATACGTAAACAAACATACTTCATCATTTGCGTAGAGGCATGTTTCAAAGCAAGTGACCCATACATAATAAACGTCTGATCAGACCACACACAGTACTGGGCTGACAGGGACGTATCCACTGCCACATACATAAGATCCCCGTTCATAATTTAACGGGCTGGTGGTCCCCGTTCATAATTTAACGCTTTCCAACCATGATCTAACCCGTTCATAATTTAACGGGCGGATGGTCCCCGTTCATAATTAACGCTTTCCAATCCTAACTAATTTGGTCACAAGACAATTAGCATACCCAAAACTTGAAATATTTCTTGCACGTCACATACTTACTTGGCGTGGGAGGGATTCGTTGGAACTTCGATAAGGGCCGTTGCTGCACATACTAACATGATTCACATACGTAACTTGCATAACTTAGACGTAAATATCATACTTACTCTCAAGTTCAATCGATACTTAGGACGTTCTAACATTTCCCATAACACGACCCTGGATAATCCTTGCACTAACCCATAACATCAAACTTAAAATGAACTAACAAATATTTCCCAAAAACAGGGTACACGGACCCCGTACTTGGGTCCGGGAGAGGGTCCGTGTACGTACTGCCCTAAAATGTGTCGGAAAACGGAAGGGGCACGAGACCCGTGCTTAGGTCCGGCTGGGGGTCCGTGTAGGACTACTGCATGTCAGTGTCTCGAAAAGGAAAGGACAACGGACCCCGTGGTGAGGGTCCGGATTGAGGTCCGTGTGGCTACTTTCTTGGAACACCAAATGGAAAACAAGGGCACGGACCCCGTGCTCGGGTCCGTTGGGGGGGTCCGTCTGCACACTGTACGAAGAACCTGCGAGAAATTTAGCACATGCCTAACACCCCAATTGACACTTGAACACTATGATTCAACACCTTAAGGACACCATAACATTGCATAAAACTTATATAAACACTTCAAGATACGACGTCCACCATACTACCCAATACAACGCTAATTAGCAATTGACATCAATCGAGTTCCTACGACTTTAAACTATTCAAACGCCTAACGAAGTCCAAAAAACCTTGAAAAAAATACAAACACCTCATACTAACATACTCCTACGCAGCAACGATCGCCCGTCGATTTCCAACGAACCTGCAACACTGAAACTCAAAAATTATCAATATCAAACTTTCTGAAACGCAGTTTGAGCAGTCCCAACGAAAACGCCATACCTCACTCAATATTTGTCCAAAATTTCGAACCAGATATCAAATCGAGTATCAAAAAGTTCTACGTTTTTTCCGTTGAAAGTTTTTTCTCAAATATGAACAGAAAAATCGCAGTATTTGAAAAGACAGCAAAACGAGTTTAGATCTAAAATTTTACCCTCGAAATTGATCCGATCTATAATCCCGCTCAACTACTACATGATACCATAACTTTTACGCATAAAAATCAACGCCAACGCATAATATGACTTGATCGACACATCAAGAACAGAATATACGTGCCTTTATGACGATAACGTTACCGAAAGATGACACCGAAGCGGAGATGGAGAGAGGCTTGATCCGGGACGAACGTGGCACCGTTTTTTCTTGAATAAAATGCAACGAAATTGCGGTGAGATGATGGGGGGAAGGGGGCGGCTGCCTAGCTCTCAAGAACCCTATCTCTCCAAATAATATAAAACTTGAATGCTAGATGTGTGGTGTGTTTAGGCGTGTTACAGGTTTGTGTAAAAGGGGTTTGTGTGTGTGCGTGTGTATTAATAAATTAGGAGACTAAATTTTGTTTTAATTAAATAATAGTCTACTAACAAAACATTAACTCACACTTAACTTTTAAATAAACTCCAATTAAATATACACGCCAAACTAGACTTTGAAAGTTTAAAGGTCTAAAATTACTGATTAAATATTTAGGCTAAAAAAGCTAGAACTCACTAATTTATTTAAAATACCCCCACTCTCAACTTAAAATAAAATACCTCTTTTAAATGCCAAAATCGTCCCCGGGTCTTTTCCTCATCCCGCCTCGAATAATCGCCTGAAACATGAAACTCGAAAGACATTTAACGTGCATACTAAACGTAATTAAATTAAAAATAATGCATTCAAATATTATGCATGACTAAACTCTTTTAACATAATTAATGCTTTAATAATTAAAATAGATGCATGGGTTATACGTGTATGAATTGGGCTCTACAGTTTCTCCCCACTTATATAAATTTCGTCCTCGAAATTAAGTCTTACCGAACAACTCCGGGTAAGCGAAGTCTCATATCTGTCTCCTGACTCCCAAGTGGCCTCTTCCACTGATTGGTTTAACCACCGAACTTTGACTAGCTTAGTCACTTTGTTCCGAAGTCTGCGCTCCTGTCTGTCTAGGATTTGGACTGGTTTCTCCTCATAAGACAGGTCTGGAGTCAACTGTAACGGCTCATACCAGACATGAGAAGGATTAGCCAAATATTTTCTCAGCATCGAGACATGGAACACATTGTGCACCCCGGCAAGATTCGGCGGAAGGGCTACACGATAAGCTAGCGTCCCAACTCTTCCAACAACCGAACGGTCCAATAACCTCGAACTCAACTTGCCTCTTTTTCCAATCTCATAACACCCTCATGGGTGCTATCTTGACGAAAACGTGATCCCCACGAAAATTCGAGATCTCTCCTCCTCTTATCAGCATAACCTTCTGATGGCTTTGGGTAGTCTTCATTCTCTCACGAATCTTGACCACCACGTCTGCAGTCTGCTGAACTATTGCTGGCCCAAGATCTGTTCTCCCTACCAACCCTCACCCAATGAACTGGTGATTCTCACTTTCTCCCATACATGCCTCATAGGGCCACACCAATAGATGCTTGGAAGCTGTTGTGTATGTGAACTCCACTAAGGTAGTCTAGACTCCCAAGCTCCTTGAAAATCAATCATGCACGCCTAGCAAATCCTCTAAAATCTGAATCACTCGCTCAGACTGGCCATCTGTCTGCGGGTGAAAAGCGACTAAAAAGCAACTTCGCCCATAGCTGCATGTAACGTCTTCCAAAAGGACGATGTAAACCTGGGGTCCCGTCGGACACAATAGAGACTGGGAAACCATGCAACCGGACGATCTCCCGGATATAAGACCCCGCATACTGCGTCATGGAGAAAGTCGTCTTCACTGGCCGAAAATGCGCTGACTTGGTGAGTCGGTCCACTATAACCCAAATGGGAGTTCGATCCCTCTGACTGATCTCGGTAATCCAACACAAAATCCATA
>NW_027331597.1:0-13964 GCF_022965805.1 Primulina eburnea
ATGGGCTAAACTTTGCTCAATATTGTTGTAATCTACTACTTGTCATCCTCAAACGGATGGACAAACTGAAGTTGTCAATAGAACTTTGGGAACACTTTTGCGTGCTATTCTTAAAAGAACTTGGATTGACATTTCTATGGACTTTATTTTGGGGTTGCCTAGGACTAAGAAGGGGAGGGATTCTATTTTTGGATTACTTTATGGGCTAAACTTTGCTCAATATTGTTGTAATCTACTACTTGTCATCCTCAAACGGATGGACAAACTGAAGTTGTCAATAGAACTTTGGGAACACTTTTGCGTGCTATTCTTAAAAAGAACTTGGATTGACATTTCTATGGACTTTATTTTGGGGTTGCCTAGGACTAAGAAGGGAGGGATTCTATTTTTGGATTACTTTATGGGCTAAACTTTGCTCATATTGTTGTAATCTACTACTTGTCATCCTCAAACGGATGGACAAACTGAAGTTGTCAATAGAACTTTGGGAACACTTTTGCGTGCTATTCTTAAAAAGAACTTGGATTGACATTTCTATGGACTTTATTTTGGGGTTGCCTAGGACTAAGAAGGGGAGGGATTCTATTTTTGGATTACTTTATGGGCTAAACTTTGCAATATTGTTGTAATCTACTACTTGTCATCCTCAAACGGATGGACAAACTGAAGTTGTCAATAGAACTTTGGGAACACTTTTGCGTGCTATTCTTAAAAGAACTTGGATTGACATTTCTATGGACTTTATTTTGGGGTTGCCTAGGACTAAGAAGGGAGGGATTCTATTTTTGGATTACTTTATGGGCTAAACTTTGCTCAATATTGTTGTAATCTACTACTTGTCATCCTCAAACGGATGGACAAACTGAAGTTGTCAATAGAACTTTGGGAACACTTTTGCGTGCTATTCTTAAAAAGAACTTGGATTGACATTTCTATGGACTTTATTTTGGGGTTGCCTAGGACTAAGAAGGGGAGGGATTCTATTTTTGGATTACTTTATGGGCTAAACTTTGCCATAGTTGTAATCTACTTGTCATCCTCAAACGGATGGACAAACTGAAGTTGTAAATAGAACTTTGGGAACACTTTTGCGTGCTATTCTTAAAAGAACTTGGATTGACATTTCTATGGACTTTATTTTGGGGTTGCCTAGGACTAAGAAGGGGAGGGATTCTATTTTTGGATTACTTTATGGGCTAAACTTTGCTCAATATTGTTGTAATCTACTACTTGTCATCCTCAAACGGATGGACAAACTGAAGTTGTCAATAGAACTTTGGGAACACTTTTGCGTGCTATTCTTAAAAGAACTTGGATTGACATTTCTATGGACTTTATTTTGGGGTTGCCTAGGACTAAGAAGGGAGGGATATTATTTTTGGATTACTTTATGGGCTAAACTTTGCTCAATATTGTTGTAATCTACTACTTGTCATCCTCAAACGGATGGACAAACTGAAGTTGTCAATAGAACTTTGGGAACACTTTTGCGTGCTATTCTTAAAAGAACTTGGATTGACATTTCTATGGACTTTATTTTGGGGTTGCCTAGGACTAAGAAGGGGAGGGATTCTATTTTTGGATTACTTTATGGGCTAAACTTTGCTCAATATTGTTGTAATCTACTACTTGTCATCCTCAAACGGATGGACAAACTGAAGTTGTCAATAGAACTTTGGGAACACTTTTGCGTGCTATTCTTAAAAAGAACTTGGATTGACATTTCTATGGACTTTATTTTGGGGTTGCCTAGGACTAAGAAGGGGAGGGATTCTATTTTTGGATTACTTTATGGGCTAAACTTTGCTCAATATTGTTGTAATCTACTACTTGTCATCCTCAAACGGATGGACAAACTGAAGTTGTCAATAGAACTTTGGGAACACTTTTGCGTGCTATTCTTAAAAGAACTTGGATTGACATTTCTATGGACTTTATTTTGGGGTTGCCTAGGACTAAGAAGGGAGGGATTCTATTTTTGGATTACTTTATGGGCTAAACTTTGCTCAATATTGTTGTAATCTACTACTTGTCATCCTCAAACGGATGGACAAACTGAAGTTGTAAATAGAACTTTGGGAACACTTTTGCGTGCTATTCTTAAAAGAACTTGGATTGACATTTCTATGGACTTTATTTTGGGGTTGCCTAGGACTAAGAAGGGGAGGGATTCTATATTTTTGTAATCTACTACTTGTCATCCTCATCCTCAAACGGATGGACAAACTGAAGTTGTCAATAGAACTTTGGGAACACTTTTGCGTGCTATTCTTAAAAGAACTTGGATTGACATTTCTATGGACTTTATTTTGGGGTTGCCTAGGACTAAGAAGGGGAGGGATTCTATTTTTGGATTACTTTATGGGCTAAACTTTGCTCAATATTGTTGTAATCTACTACTTGTCATCCTCAAACGGATGGACAAACTGAAGTTGTCAATAGAACTTTGGGAACACTTTTGCGTGCTATTCTTAAAAGAACTTGGATTGACATTTCTATGGACTTTATTTTGGGGTTGCCTAGGACTAAGAAGGGAGGGATTCTATTTTTGGATTACTTTATGGGCTAAACTTTGCTCAATATTGTTGTAATCTACTACTTGTCATCCTCAAACGGATGGACAAACTGAAGTTGTCAATAGAACTTTGGGAACACTTTTGCGTGCTATTCTTAAAAGAACTTGGATTGACATTTCTATGGACTTTATTTTGGGGTTGCCTAGGACTAAGAAGGGGAGGGATTCTATTTTTGGATTACTTTATGGGCTAAACTTTGCTCAATATTGTTGTAATCTACTACTTGTCATCCTCAAACGGATGGACAAACTGAAGTTGTCAATAGAACTTTGGGAACACTTTTGCGTGCTATTCTTAAAAGAACTTGGATTGACATTTCTATGGACTTTATTTTGGGGTTGCCTAGGACTAAGAAGGGGAGGGATTCTATTTTTGGATTACTTTATGGGCTAAACTTTGCTCCAATATTGTTGTAATCTACTACTTGTCATCCTCAAACGGATGGACAAACTGAAGTTGTCAATAGAACTTTGGGAACACTTTTGCGTGCTATTCTTAAAAAGAACTTGGATTGACATTTCTATGGACTTTATTTTGGGGTTGCCTAGGACTAAGAAGGGAGGGATTCTATTTTTGGATTACTTTATGGGCTAAACTTTGCCAATATGTTGTAATCTACTACTTGTCATCCTCAAACGGATGGACAAACTGAAGTTGTCAATAGAACTTTGGGAACACTTTTGCGTGCTATTCTTAAAAGAACTTGGATTGACATTTCTATGGACTTTATTTTGGGGTTGCCTAGGACTAAGAAGGGAGGGATTCTATTTTTGGATTACTTTATGGGCTAAACTTTGCTCAATATTGTTGTAATCTACTACTTGTCATCCTCAAACGGATGGACAAACTGAAGTTGTCAATAGAACTTTGGGAACACTTTTGCGTGCTATTCTTAAAAGAACTTGGATTGACATTTCTATGGACTTTATTTTGGGGTTGCCTAGGACTAAGAAGGGAGGGATTCTTTTTGGATTACTTTATGGGCTAAACTTTGCTCAATATTGTTGTAATCTACTACTTGTCATCCTCAAACGGATGGACAAACTGAAGTTGTCAATAGAACTTTGGGAACACTTTTGCGTGCTATTCTTAAAAGAACTTGGATTGACATTTCTATGGACTTTATTTTGGGGTTGCCTAGGACTAAGAAGGGGAGGGATTCTATTTTTGGATTACTTTATGGGCTAAACTTTGCTCAATATTGTTGTAATCTACTACTTGTCATCCTCAAACGGATGGACAAACTGAAGTTGTAAATAGAACTTTGGGAACACTTTTGCGTGCTATTCTTAAAAAGAACTTGGATTGACATTTCTATGGACTTTATTTTGGGGTTGCCTAGGACTAAGAAGGGGGGATTCTATTTTTGGATTAGTTTATGGGCTAAACTTTGCAATATTGTTGTAATCTACTACTTGTCATCCTCAAACGGATGGACAAACTGAAGTTGTCAATAGAACTTTGGGAACACTTTTGCGTGCTATTCTTAAAAAGAACTTGGATTGACATTTCTATGGACTTTATTTTGGGGTTGCCTAGGACTAAGAAGGGAGGGATTCTATTTTTGGATTACTTTATGGGCTAAACTTTGCTCAATATTGTTGTAATCTACTACTTGTCATCCTCAAACGGATGGACAAACTGAAGTTGTCAATAGAACTTTGGGAACACTTTTGCGTGCTATTCTTAAAAAGAACTTGGATTGACATTTCTATGGACTTTATTTTGGGGTTGCCTAGGACTAAGAAGGGGAGGGATTCTATTTTTGGATTACTTTATGGGCTAAACTTTGCCAATAGTTGTAATCTACTACTTGTCATCCTCAAACGGATGGACAAACTGAAGTTGTCAATAGAACTTTGGGAACACTTTTGCGTGCTATTCTTAAAAAGAACTTGGATTGACATTTCTATGGACTTTATTTTGGGGTTGCCTAGGACTAAGAAGGGAGGGATTCTATTTTTGGATTACTTTATGGGCTAAACTTTGCTCAATATTGTTGTAATCTACTACTTGTCATCCTCAAACGGATGGACAAACTGAAGTTGTCAATAGAACTTTGGGAACACTTTTGCGTGCTATTCTTAAAAAGAACTTGGATTGACATTTCTATGGACTTTATTTTGGGGTTGCCTAGGACTAAGAAGGGGAGGGATTCTATTTTTGGATTACTTTATGGGCTAAACTTTGCTCAATATTGTTGTAATCTACTACTTGTCATCCTCAAACGGATGGACAAACTGAAGTTGTCAATAGAACTTTGGGAACACTTTTGCGTGCTATTCTTAAAAGAACTTGGATTGACATTTCTATGGACTTTATTTTGGGGTTGCCTAGGACTAAGAAGGGGAGGGATTCTATTTTTGGATTACTTTATGGGCTAAACTTTGCTCAATATTGTTGTAATCTACTACTTGTCATCCTCAAACGGATGGACAAACTGAAGTTGTCAATAGAACTTTGGGAACACTTTTGCGTGCTATTCTTAAAAGAACTTGGATTGACATTTCTATGGACTTTATTTTGGGGTTGCCTAGGACTAAGAAGGGGAGGGATTCTATTTTTGGATTTTTATGGGCTAAACTTTGCTCATATTGTTGTAATCTACTACTTGTCATCCTCAAACGGATGGACAAACTGAAGTTGTCAATAGAACTTTGGGAACACTTTTGCGTGCTATTCTTAAAAGAACTTGGATTGACATTTCTATGGACTTTATTTTGGGGTTGCCTAGGACTAAGAAGGGGAGGGATTCTATTTTTGGATTAGTTTATGGGCTAAACTTTGCTCATATTGGTAATCTACTACTTGTCATCCTCAACGGATGGACCAAACTGAAGTTGTAAATAGAACTTTGAGAACACTTTTGCTGCTATTCTTAAAAAGAACTTGGATTGACATTTCTATGGACTTTATTTTGGGGTTGCCTAGGACTAAGGGATGGGTTGCTCAATATTGTTGTAATCTACTACTTGTCATCCTCAAACGGATGGACAACTGAAGTTGTCAATAGAACTTTGGGAACACTTTTGCGTTATTCTTAAAAGAACTTGGATTGACATTTCTATGGACTTTATTTTGGGGTTGCCTAGGACTAAGAAGGGGAGGGATTCTATTTTTGGATTACTTTATGGGCTAAACTTTGCTCCATATTGTTGTAATCTACTACTTGTCATCCTCAAACGGATGGACAAACTGAAGTTGTCAATAGAACTTTGGGAACACTTTTGCTTGCTATTCTTAAAAAGAACTTGGATTGACATTTCTATGGACTTTATTTTGGGGTTGCCTAGGACTAAGAAGGGGAGGGATTCTATTTTTGGATTAGTTTATGGGCTAAACTTTGCTCAATATTGTTGTAATCTACTACTTGTCATCCTCAAACGGATGGACAAACTGAAGTTGTCAATAGAACTTTGGGAACACTTTTGCGTTATTCTTAAAAGAACTTGGATTGACATTTCTATGGACTTTATTTTGGGGTTGCCTAGGACTAAGAAGGGGAGGGATTCTATTTTTGGATTACTTTATGGGCTAAACTTTGCTCCATATTGTTGTAATCTACTACTTGTCATCCTCAAACGGATGGACAAACTGAAGTTGTAAATAGAACTTTGGAACACTTTTGCGTGCTATTCTTAAAAGAACTTGGATTGACATTTCTATGGACTTTATTTTGGGGTTGCCTAGGACTAAGAAGGGGGGGATTCTATTTTGGATTAGTTTATGGGCTAAACTTTGCTCAATATTGTTGTAATCTACTACTTGTCATCCTCAAACGGATGGACAAACTGAAGTTGTAAATAGAACTTTGAACACTTTTGCGTGCTATTCTTAAAAAGAACTTGGATTGACATTTCTATGGACTTTATTTTGGGGTTGCCTAGGACTAAGAAGGGGAGGTTTATGGCTAAATCATTGTTGTAATCTACTACTTGTCATCCTCAAACGGATGGACAAACTGAAGTTGTCAATAGAACTTTGGGAACACTTTTGCGTGCTATTCTTAAAAGAACTTGGATTGACATTTCTATGGACTTATTTTGGGGTTGCCTAGGACTAAGAAGAGGGAGGGATTCTATTGATTGTTATGGGCTAATTACTTATGGGCTAAATTGCTCCATATTGTTGTAATCTACTACTTGTCATCCTCAAACGGATGGACAAACTGAAGTTGTAAATAGAACTTTGGAACACTTTTGCGTGCTATTCTTAAAAAGAACTTGGATTGACATTTCTATGGACTTTATTTTGGGGTTGCCTAGGACTAAGAAGGGGAGGGATTCTATTTTTGGATTAGTTTATGGGCTAAACTTTGCTCAATATTGTTGTAATCTACTACTTGTCATCCTCAAACGGATGGACAAACTGAAGTTGTCAATAGAACTTTGGGAACACTTTTGCGTGCTATTCTTAAAAAGAACTTGGATTGACATTTCTATGGACTTTATTTTGGGGTTGCCTAGGACTAAGAAGGGGAGGGATTCTATTTTTGGATTACTTTATGGGCTAAACTTTGCTCAATATTGTTGTAATCTACTACTTGTCATCCTCAAACGGATGGACAAACTGAAGTTGTAAATAGAACTTTGGGAACACTTTTGCGTGCTATTCTTAAAAAGAACTTGGATTGACATTTCTATGGACTTTATTTTGGGGTTGCCTAGGACTAAGAAGGGGAGGGATTCTATTTTTGGATTACTTTATGGGCTAAACTTTGCTCCATATTGTTGTAATCTACTACTTGTCATCCTCAAACGGATGGACAAACTGAAGTTGTAAATAGAACTTTGGGAACACTTTTGCGTGCTATTCTTAAAAAGAACTTGGATTGACATTTCTATGGACTTTATTTTGGGGTTGCCTAGGACTAAGAAGGGGAGGGTTTGCTCAATATTGTTGTAATCTACTACTTGTCATCCTCAAACGGATGGACAAACTGAAGTTGTCAATAGAACTTTGGAACACTTTTGCGTGCTATTCTTAAAAGAACTTGGATTGACATTTCTATGGACTTTATTTTGGGGTTGCCTAGGACTAAGAAGGGGAGGGATTATATTTTTGGATTACTTTATGGGCTAAACTTTGCTCCATATTGTTGTAATCTACTACTTGTCATCCTCAAACGGATGGACAAACTGAAGTTGTCAATAGAACTTTGGAACACTTTTGCGTGCTATTCTTAAAAAGAACTTGGATTGACATTTCTATGGACTTTATTTTGGGGTTGCCTAGGACTAAGAAGGGGAGGGCTTTTGGCTCATATTGTTGTAATCTACTACTTGTCATCCTCAAAGATGGACAAACTGAAGTTGTCAATAGAACTTTGGGAACACTTTTGCTTGCTATTCTTAAAAGAACTTGGATTGACATTTCTATGGACTTATTTTGGGGTTGCCTAGGACTAAGAAGGGGAGGGATTATTTTTGGATTACTTTATGGGCTAAACTTTGCTCAATATTGTTGTAATCTACTACTTGTCATCCTCAAACGGATGGACAAACTGAAGTTGTCAATAGAACTTTGGGAACACTTTTGCGTGCTATTCTTAAAAGAACTTGGATTGACATTTCTATGGACTTTATTTTGGGGTTGCCTAGGACTAAGAAGGGGAGGGATTCTATTTTTGGATTACTTTATGGGCTAAACTTTGCTCAATATTGTTGTAATCTACTACTTGTCATCCTCAAACGGATGGACAAACTGAAGTTGTCAATAGAACTTTGGGAACACTTTTGCGTGCTATTCTTAAAAGAACTTGGATTGACATTTCTATGGACTTTATTTTGGGGTTGCCTAGGACTAAGAAGGGGAGGGATTCTATTTTTGGATTACTTTATGGGCTAAACTTTGCTCATATTGTTGTAATCTACTACTTGTCATCCTCAAACGGATGGACAAACTGAAGTTGTAAATAGAACTTTGGGAACACTTTTGCGTGCTATTCTTAAAAAGAACTTGGATTGACATTTCTATGGACTTTATTTTGGGGTTGCCTAGGACTAAGAAGGGGAGGGATTCTATTTTTGGATTACTTTATGGGCTAAACTTTGCTAATATTGTTGTAATCTACTACTTGTCATCCTCAAACGGATGGACAAACTGAAGTTGTCAATAGAACTTTGGAACACTTTTGCGTGCTATTCTTAAAAAGAACTTGGATTGACATTTCTATGGACTTTATTTTGGGGTTGCCTAGGACTAAGAAGGGGAGGGTTTTGCTCAATATTGTTGTAATCTACTACTTGTCATCCTCAAACGGATGGACAAACTGAAGTTGTCAATAGAACTTTGGGAACACTTTTGCGTGCTATTCTTAAAAGAACTTGGATTGACATTTCTATGGACTTTATTTTGGGGTTGCCTAGGACTAAGAAGGGAGAGGATTCTATTTTTGGATTACTTTATGGGCTAAACTTTGCTCAATATTGTTGTAATCTACTACTTGTCATCCTCAAACGGATGGACAAACTGAAGTTGTCAATAGAACTTTGGGAACACTTTTGCGTGCTATTCTTAAAAGAACTTGGATTGACATTTCTATGGACTTTATTTTGGGGTTGCCTAGGACTAAGAAGGGGAGGGATTCTATTTTTGGATTACTTTATGGGCTAAACTTTGCTCAATATTGTTGTAATCTACTACTTGTCATCCTCAAACGGATGGACAAACTGAAGTTGTCAATAGAACTTTGGGAACACTTTTGCGTGCTATTCTTAAAAGAACTTGGATTGACATTTCTATGGACTTTATTTTGGGGTTGCCTAGGACTAAGAAGGGGAGGGATTCTATTTTTGGATTACTTTATGGGCTAAACTTTGCTCATATTGTTGTAATCTACTACTTGTCATCCTCAAACGGATGGACAAACTGAAGTTGTAAATAGAACTTTGGGAACACTTTTGCGTGCTATTCTTAAAAGAACTTGGATTGACATTTCTATGGACTTTATTTTGGGGTTGCCTAGGACTAAGAAGGGGAGGGATTCTATTTTTGGATTACTTTATGGGCTAAACTTTGCTCAATATTGTTGTAATCTACTACTTGTCATCCTCAAACGGATGGACAAACTGAAGTTGTCAATAGAACTTTGGGAACACTTTTGCGTGCTATTCTTAAAAAGAACTTGGATTGACATTTCTATGGACTTTATTTTGGGGTTGCCTAGGACTAAGAAGGGGAGGGATTCTTTTTGGATTACTTTATGGGCTAAACTTTGCTCATATTGTTGTAATCTACTACTTGTCATCCTCAAACGGATGGACAAACTGAAGTTGTCAATAGAACTTTGGGAACACTTTTGCGTGCTATTCTTAAAAGAACTTGGATTGACATTTCTATGGACTTTATTTTGGGGTTGCCTAGGACTAAGAAGGGAGGGATTCTATTTTTGGATTACTTTATGGGCTAAACTTTGCCATATTGTTGTAATCTACTACTTGTCATCCTCAAACGGATGGACAAACTGAAGTTGTCAATAGAACTTTGGGAACACTTTTGCGTGCTATTCTTAAAAAGAACTTGGATTGACATTTCTATGGACTTTATTTTGGGGTTGCCTAGGACTAAGAAGGGGAGGGATTCTATTTTTGGATTACTTTATGGGCTAAACTTTGCTCAATATTGTTGTAATCTACTACTTGTCATCCTCAAACGGATGGACAAACTGAAGTTGTCAATAGAACTTTGGGAACACTTTTGCGTGCTATTCTTAAAAAGAACTTGGATTGACATTTCTATGGACTTTATTTTGGGGTTGCCTAGGACTAAGAAGGGGAGGGATTCTATTTTTGGATTACTTTATGGGCTAAACTTTGCTCAATATTGTTGTAATCTACTACTTGTCATCCTCAAACGGATGGACAAACTGAAGTTGTCAATAGAACTTTGGGAACACTTTTGCGTGCTATTCTTAAAAGAACTTGGATTGACATTTCTATGGACTTTATTTTGGGGTTGCCTAGGACTAAGAAGGGGAGGGATTCTATTTTTGGATTACTTTATGGGCTAAACTTTGCTCAATATTGTTGTAATCTACTACTTGTCATCCTCAAACGGATGGACAAACTGAAGTTGTCAATAGAACTTTGGGAACACTTTTGCGTGCTATTCTTAAAAAGAACTTGGATTGACATTTCTATGGACTTTATTTTGGGGTTGCCTAGGACTAAGAAGGGGAGGGATTCTATTTTTGGATTACTTTATGGGCTAAACTTTGCTCATTGTTGTAATCTACTACTTGTCATCCTCAAACGGATGGACAAACTGAAGTTGTCAATAGAACTTTGGAACACTTTTGCGTGCTATTCTTAAAAGAACTTGGATTGACATTTCTATGGACTTTATTTTGGGGTTGCCTAGGACTAGAAGTGGGAGGTTTGCTCAATATTGTTGTAATCTACTACTTGTCATCCTCAAAGATGGACAAACTGAAGTTGTCAATAGAACTTTGGGAACACTTTTGCGTGCTATTCTTAAAAGAACTTGGATTGACATTTCTATGGACTTTATTTTGGGGTTGCCTAGGACTAAGAAGGGGAGGGATTATATTTTTGGATTACTTTATGGGCTAAACTTTGCTCCATATTGTTGTAATCTACTACTTGTCATCCTCAAACGGATGGACAAACTGAAGTTGTCAATAGAACTTTGGGAACACTTTTGCTTGCTATTCTTAAAAGAACTTGGATTGACATTTCTATGGACTTTATTTTGGGGTTGCCTAGGACTAAGAAGGGGAGGGATTCTATTTTTGGATTAGTTTATGGGCTAAACTTTGCTCAATATTGTTGTAATCTACTACTTGTCATCCTCAAACGATGGACAAACTGAAGTTGTCAATAGAACTTTGGGAACACTTTTGCTTGCTATTCTTAAAAAGAACTTGGATTGACATTTCTATGGACTTTTTTGGGGTTGCCTAGGACTAAGAAGGGGAGGGATTCTATTTTTGGATTAGTTTATGGGCTAAACTTTGCTCATATTGTTGTAATCTACTACTTGTCATCCTCAAACGATGGACAAACTGAAGTTGTCAATAGAACTTTGGGAACACTTTTGCTTGCTATTCTTAAAAAGAACTTGGATTGACATTTCTATGGACTTTATTTTGGGGTTGCCTAGGACTAAGAAGGGGAGGGATTCTATTTTTGGATTAGTTTATGGGCTAAACTTTGCTCATATTGTTGTAATCTACTACTTGTCATCCTCAAACGGATGGACAAACTGAAGTTGTAAATAGAACTTTGGGAACACTTTTGCGTGCTATTCTTAAAAAGAACTTGGATTGACATTTCTATGGACTTTATTTTGGGGTTGCCTAGGACTAAGAAGGGGAGGGATTCTATTTTTGGATTAGTTTATGGGCTAAACTTTGCTCAATATTGTTGTAATCTACTACTTGTCATCCTCAAACGGATGGACAAACTGAAGTTGTAAATAGAACTTTGGAACACTTTTGCGTGCTATTCTTAAAAAAACTTGGATTGACATTTCTATGGACTTTATTTTGGGGTTGCCTAGGACTAAGAAGGGGAGGGATTGCTCAATTTGTTGTAATCTACTACTACTTGTCATCCTCAAACAGATGGACAAACTGAAGTTGTCATAAACTTTGGAACACTTTTGCTGCTATTCTTAAAAGAACTTGGATGACATTTCTATGGACTTTATTTTGGGGTTGCCTAGGACTAAGAAGGGGAGGGATTCTATTTTTGGATTACTTTATGGGCTAAACTTTGCTCAATTGTTGTAATCTACTACTTGTCATCCTCAAACGGATGGACAAACTGAAGTTGTCAATAGAACTTTGGGAACACTTTTGCTTGCTATTCTTAAAAGAACTTGGATTGACATTTCTATGGACTTTATTTTGGGGTTGCCTAGGACTAAGAAGGGGAGGGATTCTATTTTTGGATTACTTTATGGGCTAAACTTTGCTCATATTGTTGTAATCTACTACTTGTCATCCTCAAACGGATGGACAAACTGAAGTTGTAATAGAACTTTGGAACACTTTTGCGTGCTATTCTTAAAAAGAACTTGGATTGACATTTCTATGCACTTTATTTTGGGGTTGCCTAGGACTAAGAAGGGGAGGGATTCTATTTTTGTATTACTTTATGGGCTAAACTTTGCTCAATATTGTTGTAATCTACTACTTGTCATCCTCAAACGGATGGACAAACTGAAGTTGTAAATAGAACTTTGGGAACACTTTTGCGTGCTATTCTTAAAAGAACTTGGATTGACATTTCTATGCACTTTATTTTGGGGTTGCCTAGGACTAAGAAGGGGAGGGATTCTATTTTTGGATTACTTTATGGGCTAAACTTTGCTCAATATTGTTGTAATCTACTACTTGTCATCCTCAAACGGATGGACAAACTGAAGTTGTAAATAGAACTTTGGAACACTTTTGCGTGCTATTCTTAAAAAAACTTGGATTGACATTTCTATGGACTTTATTTTGGGGTTGCCTAGGACTAAGAAGGGGAGGTTGCTCAATATTGTTGTAATCTACTACTTGTCATCCTCAAACAGATGGACAAACTGAAGTTGTCAATAGAACTTTGGGAACACTTTTGCTTGCTATTCTTAAAAGAACTTGGACTGACATTTCTATGGACTTTATTTTGGGGTTGCCTAGGACTAAGAAGGGGAGGGATTCTATTTTTGGATTACTTTATGGGCTAAACTTTGCTCCATATTGTTGTAATCTACTACTTGTCATCCTCAAACGGATGGACAAACTGAAGTTGTCAATAGAACTTTGGGAACACTTTTGCTGCTATTCTTAAAAAGAACTTGGATTGACATTTCTATGGACTTTATTTTGGGGTTGCCTAGGACTAAGAAGGGGAGGGATTCTATTTTTGGATTAGTTTATGGGCTAAACTTTGCTCAATATTGTTGTAATCTACTACTTGTCATCCTCAAACGGATGGACAAACTGAAGTTGTAAATAGAACTTTGAACACTTTTGCGTGCTATTCTTAAAAGAACTTGGATTGACATTTCTATGGACTTTATTTTGGGGTTGCCTAGGACTAAGAAGGGGAGGGATTCTATTTTTGGATTACTTTATGGGCTAAACTTTGCTCAATATTGTTGTAATCTACTACTTGTCATCCTCAAACGGATGGACAAACTGAAGTTGTAATAGAACTTTGGAACACTTTTGCGTGCTATTCTTAAAAAAACTTGGATTGACATTTCTATGGACTTTATTTTGGGGTTGCCTAGGACTAAGAAGGGGAGGTTGGATATTTTGTAATCTACTACTACTTGTCATCCTCAAACGATGGACAAACTGAAGTTGTCAATAGAACTTTGGGAACACTTTTGCTTGCTATTCTTAAAAGAACTTGGACATTTCTATGGACTTTA
>NW_027331598.1:0-13751 GCF_022965805.1 Primulina eburnea
AAGTGTTCCCAAAGTCTATTGACAACTTAAGTTTGTCCATCCGTTGAGGATGACAAGTAGTAGAGTCGTAGAAACAACAATTTTGGGCCAAGTTTGGCCCATATAAGTCTTCCAAAGTAACTCAAGAATTTAACATTGCGACCAGAAACAACTTGTCCTAGGCATGGCCATGCACTAACGACTTCTTTAAAGAACAAATCCGCAATGTTTGAAGCATCATCGGTTTTATGACAAGCTATAAAATGTGCCATCTTAGAGAATCTATCCACAACAACAAAAATAGAATCCCTCCCCTTCTTAGTCCTAGGCACCCCAAATAAAGTCCATAGAAATGTCAATCCAAGTTCTTTTTAAGAATAGCACGCAAAGTGTTCCCAAAGTTCTATTGACAACTTCAGTTTGTCCATCCGTTTGAGGATGACAAGTAGTAGAAAACAACAATTTTGTGCCAAGTTTAGCCCATAAAGTATTCCAAAAGTAACTCAAGAATTTAACATCGCGACCAGAAACAATAGTCCTAGGCATGCCATGCAACCTACCGACTTCTCTAAAGAACTAATCCGCAATGTTTGAAACATCATCGATTTTATGGCAAGCTATAAAATGTGCCATCTTAGAGAATCTATCCACAACAACGAAAATAGAATCCATCCCCTTCTTAGTCCTAGGCAGCCCCAAAATAAAGTCCATAGAAATGTCAATCCAAGTTCTTTTTAAGAATAGCACGCAAAAGTGTTCCCAAAGTTCTATTGACAACTTCAGTTTGTCCATCCGTTTGAGGATGACAAGTAGTAGAAAACAACAATTTCGTGCCAAGTTTAGACCATAAAGTATTCCAAAAGTAACTCAAGAATTTAACATCGCGACCAGAATCATAGTCCTAGACATGCCATGCAACCTAACGACTTCTCTAATGAACAAATCCGCAATGTTTGAAGCATAATCGGTTTTATGACAATCTATAAAATGTGCCATCTTAGAAAATCTATCCACAACAACGAAAATAGAATCCCTCCCCTTCTTAGTCCTAGGCAACTCCAAAATAAAGTCCATAGAAATGTCAATCCAAGTTCTTTTAAGAATAGCACGCAAAAGTGTTCCCAAAGTTCTATTGACAACTTCAGTTTGTCCATCCGTTTGAGGATGACAAGTAGTAGAAAACAACAATTTTGTGCCAAGTTTAGACCATAAAGTATTCCAAAAGTAACTCAAGAATTTAACATCGCGACCAGAAACAATAGTCCTAGGCATGCCATGCAACCTACCGACTTCTCTAAAGAACTAATCCGCAATGTTTGAAACATCATCGATTTTATGGCAAGCTATAAAATGTGCCATCTTAGAGAATCTATCCACAACAACGAAAATAGAATCCATCCCCTTCTTAGTCCTAGGCACCCCAAAATAAAGTCCATAGAAATGTCAATCCAAGTTCTTTTTAAGAATAGCACGCAAAAGTGTTCCCAAAGTTCTATTGACAACTTCAGTTTGTCCATCCGTTTGAGGATGACAAGTAGTAGAAAACAACAATTTTGTGCCAAGTTTAGACCATAAAGTATTCCAAAAGTAACTCAAGAATTTAACATCGCGACCAGAAACAATAGTCCTAGGCATGCCATGCAACCTACCGACTTCTCTAAAGAACTAATCCGCAATGTTTGAAGCATCATCGATTTTATGACAAGCTATAAAATGTGCCATCTTAGAGAATCTATCCACAACAACGAAAATAGAATCCATCCCCTTCTTAGTCCTAGGCACCCCAAAATAAAGTCCATAGAAATGTCAATCCAAGTTCTTTTTAAGAATAGCACGCAAAAGTGTTCCCAAAGTTCTATTGACAACTTCAGTTTGTCCATCCGTTTGAGGATGACAAGTAGTAGAAAACAACAATTTCGTGCCAAGTTTAGACCATAAAGTATTCCAAAAGTAACTCAAGAATTTAACATCGCGACCAGAATCAATAGTCCTAGGCATGCCATGCAACCTAACGACTTCTCTAATGAACAAATCCGCAATGTTTGAAGCATAATCGGTTTTATGACAAGCTATAAAATGTGCCATCTTAGAAAATCTATCCACAACAACGAAAATAGAATCCCTCCCCTTCTTAGTCCTAGGCAACCCAAAATAAAGTCCATAGAAATGTCAATCCAAGTTCTTTTTAAGAATAGCACGCAAAAGTGTTCCCAAAGTTCTATTGACAACTTCAGTTTGTCCATCCGTTTGAGGATGACAAGTAGTAGAAAACAACAATTTTGTGCCAAGTTTAGACCATAAAGTATTCCAAAAGTAACTCAAGAATTTAACATCGCGACCAGAAACAATAGTCCTAGGCATGCCATGCAACCTACCGACTTCTGTAAAGAACTAATCCGCAATGTTTGAAACATCATCGATTTTATGGCAAGCTATAAAATGTGCCATCTTAGAGAATCTATCCACAACAACGAAAATAGAATCCATCCCCTTCTTAGTCCTAGGCACCCCAAAATAAAGTCCATAGAAATGTCAATCCAAGTTCTTTTTAAGAATAGCACGCAAAAGTGTTCCCAAAGTTCTATTGACAACTTCAGTTTGTCCATCCGTTTGAGGATGACAAGTAGTAGAAAACAACAATTTTGTGCCAAGTTTAGACCATAAAGTATTCCAAAAGTAACTCAAGAATTTAACATCGCGACCAGAAACAATAGTCCTAGGCATGCCATGCAACCTACCGACTTCTCTAAAGAACTAATCCGCAATGTTTGAAACATCATCGATTTTATGGCAAGCTATAAAATGTGCCATCTTAGAGAATCTATCCACAACAACGAAAATAGAATCCATCCCCTTCTTAGTCCTAGGCACCCCAAAATAAAGTCCATAGAAATGTCAATCCAAGTTCTTTTTAAGAATAGCACGCAAAAGTGTTCCCAAAGTTCTATTGACAACTTCAGTTTGTCCATCCGTTTGAGGATGACAAGTAGTAGAAAACAACAATTTCGTGCCAAGTTTAGACCATAAAGTATTCCAAAAGTAACTCAAGAATTTAACATCGCGACCAGAATCAATAGTCCTAGGCATGCCATGCAACCTAACGACTTCTCTAATGAACAAATCCGCAATGTTTGAAGCATAATCGGTTTTATGACAAGCTATAAAATGTGCCATCTTAGAAAATCTATCCACAACAACGAAAATAGAATCCCTCCCCTTCTTAGTCCTAGGCAACCCCAAAATAAAGTCCATAGAAATGTCAATCCAAGTTCTTTTTAAGAATAGCACGCAAAAGTGTTCCCAAAGTTCTATTGACAACTTCAGTTTGTCCATCCGTTTGAGGATGACAAGTAGTAGAAAACAACAATTTCGTGCCAAGTTTAGACCATAAAGTATTCCAAAAGTAACTCAAGAATTTAACATCGCGACCAGAATCAATAGTCCTAGGCATGCCATGCAACCTAACGACTTCTCTAATGAACAAATCCGCAATGTTTGAAGCATAATCGGTTTTATGACAAGCTATAAAATGTGCCATCTTAGAAAATCTATCCACAACAACGAAAATAGAATCCCTCCCCTTCTTAGTCCTAGGCAACCCAAAATAAAGTCCATAGAAATGTCAATCCAAGTTCTTTTTAAGAATAGCACGCAAAAGTGTTCCCAAAGTTCTATTGACAACTTCAGTTTGTCCATCCGTTTGAGGATGACAAGTAGTAGAAAACAACAATTTTGTGCCAAGTTTAGACCATAAAGTATTCCAAAAGTAACTCAAGAATTTAACATCGCGACCAGAAACAATAGTCCTAGGCATGCCATGCAACCTACCGACTTCTCTAAAGAACTAATCCGCAATGTTTGAAACATCATCGATTTTATGGCAAGCTATAAAATGTGCCATCTTAGAGAATCTATCCACAACAACGAAAATAGAATCCATCCCCTTCTTAGTCCTAGGCACCCCAAAATAAAGTCCATAGAAATGTCAATCCAAGTTCTTTTTAAGAATAGCACGCAAAAGTGTTCCCAAAGTTCTATTGACAACTTCAGTTTGTCCATCCGTTTGAGGATGACAAGTAGTAGAAAACAACAATTTCGTGCCAAGTTTAGACCATAAAGTATTCCAAAAGTAACTCAAGAATTTAACATCGCGACCAGAATCAATAGTCCTAGGCATGCCATGCAACCTAACGACTTCTCTAATGAACAAATCCGCAATGTTTGAAGCATAATCGGTTTTATGACAAGCTATAAAATGTGCCATCTTAGAAAATCTATCCACAACAACGAAAATAGAATCCCTCCCCTTCTTAGTCCTAGGCAACCCAAAATAAAGTCCATAGAAATGTCAATCCAAGTTCTTTTTAAGAATAGCACGCAAAAGTGTTCCCAAAGTTCTATTGACAACTTCAGTTTGTCCATCCGTTTGAGGATGACAAGTAGTAGAAAACAACAATTTTGTGCCAAGTTTAGACCATAAAGTATTCCAAAAGTAACTCAAGAATTTAACATCGCGACCAGAAACAATAGTCCTAGGCATGCCATGCAACCTACCGACTTCTGTAAAGAACTAATCCGCAATGTTTGAAACATCATCGATTTTATGGCAAGCTATAAAATGTGCCATCTTAGAGAATCTATCCACAACAACGAAAATAGAATCCATCCCCTTCTTAGTCCTAGGCACCCCAAAATAAAGTCCATAGAAATGTCAATCCAAGTTCTTTTTAAGAATAGCACGCAAAAGTGTTCCCAAAGTTCTATTGACAACTTCAGTTTGTCCATCCGTTTGAGGATGACAAGTAGTAGAAAACAACAATTTTGTGCCAAGTTTAGACCATAAAGTATTCCAAAAGTAACTCAAGAATTTAACATCGCGACCAGAAACAATAGTCCTAGGCATGCCATGCAACCTACCGACTTCTCTAAAGAACTAATCCGCAATGTTTGAAACATCATCGATTTTATGGCAAGCTATAAAATGTGCCATCTTAGAGAATCTATCCACAACAACGAAAATAGAATCCATCCCCTTCTTAGTCCTAGGCACCCCAAAATAAAGTCCATAGAAATGTCAATCCAAGTTCTTTTTAAGAATAGCACGCAAAAGTGTTCCCAAAGTTCTATTGACAACTTCAGTTTGTCCATCCGTTTGAGGATGACAAGTAGTAGAAAACAACAATTTCGTGCCAAGTTTAGACCATAAAGTATTCCAAAAGTAACTCAAGAATTTAACATCGCGACCAGAATCAATAGTCCTAGACATGCCATGCAACCTAACGACTTCTCTAATGAACAAATCCGCAATGTTTGAAGCATAATCGGTTTTATGACAATCTATAAAATGTGCCATCTTAGAAAATCTATCCACAACAACGAAAATAGAATCCCTCCCCTTCTTAGTCCTAGGCAACTCCAAAATAAAGTCCATAGAAATGTCAATCCAAGTTCTTTTTAAGAATAGCACGCAAAAGTGTTCCCAAAGTTCTATTGACAACTTCAGTTTGTCCATCCGTTTGAGGATGACAAGTAGTAGAAAACAACAATTTTGTGCCAAGTTTAGACCATAAAGTATTCCAAAAGTAACTCAAGAATTTAACATCGCGACCAGAAACAATAGTCCTAGGCATGCCATGCAACCTACCGACTTCTCTAAAGAACTAATCCGCAATGTTTGAAACATCATCGATTTTATGGCAAGCTATAAAATGTGCCATCTTAGAGAATCTATCCACAACAACGAAAATAGAATCCATCCCCTTCTTAGTCCTAGGCACCCCAAAATAAAGTCCATAGAAATGTCAATCCAAGTTCTTTTTAAGAATAGCACGCAAAAGTGTTCCCAAAGTTCTATTGACAACTTCAGTTTGTCCATCCGTTTGAGGATGACAAGTAGTAGAAAACAACAATTTTGTGCCAAGTTTAGACCATAAAGTATTCCAAAAGTAACTCAAGAATTTAACATCGCGACCAGAAACAATAGTCCTAGGCATGCCATGCAACCTACCGACTTCTCTAAAGAACTAATCCGCAATGTTTGAAACATCATCGATTTTATGGCAAGCTATAAAATGTGCCATCTTAGAGAATCTATCCACAACAACGAAAATAGAATCCATCCCCTTCTTAGTCCTAGGCACCCCAAAATAAAGTCCATAGAAATGTCAATCCAAGTTCTTTTTAAGAATAGCACGCAAAAGTGTTCCCAAAGTTCTATTGACAACTTCAGTTTGTCCATCCGTTTGAGGATGACAAGTAGTAGAAAACAACAATTTCGTGCCAAGTTTAGACCATAAAGTATTCCAAAAGTAACTCAAGAATTTAACATCGCGACCAGAATCAATAGTCCTAGGCATGCCATGCAACCTAACGACTTCTCTAATGAACAAATCCGCAATGTTTGAAGCATAATCGGTTTTATGACAAGCTATAAAATGTGCCATCTTAGAAAATCTATCCACAACAACGAAAATAGAATCCCTCCCCTTCTTAGTCCTAGGCAACCCAAAATAAAGTCCATAGAAATGTCAATCCAAGTTCTTTTTAAGAATAGCACGCAAAAGTGTTCCCAAAGTTCTATTGACAACTTCAGTTTGTCCATCCGTTTGAGGATGACAAGTAGTAGAAAACAACAATTTTGTACCAAGTTTAGACCATAAAGTATTCCAAAAGTAACTCAAGAATTTAACATCGCGACCAGAAACAATAGTCCTAGGCATGCCATGCAACCTACCGACTTCTCTAAAGAACTAATCCGCAATGTTTGAAACATCATCGATTTTATGGCAAGCTATAAAATGTGCCATCTTAGAGAATATATCCACAACAACGAAAATAGAATCCATCCCCTTCTTAGTCCTAGGCGCCCCAAAATAAAGTCCATAGAAATGTCAATCCAAGTTCTTTTTAAGAATAGCACGCAAAAGTGTTCCCAAAGTTCTATTGACAACTTCAGTTTGTCCATCCGTTTGAGGATGACAAGTAGTAGAAAACAACAATTTCGTGCCAAGTTTAGACCATAAAGTATTCCAAAAGTAACTCAAGAATTTAACATCGCGACCAGAATCATTAGTCCTAGACATGCTGTGGGGACCCGGGCTCTAATTCTTTTTCTTGGGATTAATTGGATTATTATAAAAACATGGGTCAAATTTTTTGCTTTTTGCATTAAATCAAATGTAAACAAACCAGCATGAGTTCTTTATTTAAATACAACATACAAACATCAAATACATGTATTATTCTGTATGTTCTCCCTAACCAGTAATAAAAGACAGTACATAAGAAAAGATAACTACTGGTCCATTTGCTACGCCCGTGATCTCCATGCTAATACGATCATCTCTGTCTCGACCCAGATCCTGCCCCACCTGTTGTTATGCACACATACAGACATAACAACAGCCGGAAAAACCGGTGAGAACAAATCCCAGTATAAACATGTAACATGCATATAAAACAGTCTAAACATGAAACATGCTGATATGAATATCCTTCATATATAATCATGCAATGCAAATCTAATCATGTCTAGATGCGACTCGACTAGAACTCTAGGGATCCCGTGGTGAATAAGACGTCGCTATCTGTCACCTACCCTCCCAATCGAGGTGCTGTACGTCTTATTCCTAGACTTCGGCCTGATCTGTATCCGCGTCTACAATAGGGGCGGTGATCTTCCCCTAAGATGTGATAACGCCGAACGTCTAGTAGTCTGCCTGATCTCCAGACTGTCCTATCTTAATGCATGAATACACAATCTGTAAACAAGCATAATCATTCTAATGCAATGCCACATGATCTGTAAACAAAGCATAGCAAGATTTGTATACAATTCTATAAACAAATCTATAAACAATTATAATCATATCAAGGTATGAACAATAAAACAAGTATGTGATTTTGGTTGGGAAACTCAAATGTGATCTCATTTGAGTCGTGATTCCCCAAACAAAACATGTACTATACCTTTCTTGCTAAACCTTTATCGATGTCTAGATCTCGATGCCGAAGTGAGGTAGGATGAATCTGAAATGACAATGTTGAAGTATACAATATCACTTCCCATTTCAATTCAACACCTAAACAAATCAATAATCAATTCCGGTATAGTCTGACGGCATAACGGCGTACTTTCTCGATACCGATTAACCCAATTCAGCATATATTAACATGGTACAATTCTCAACTCATAATCATCACAATACTTATGTCAAGATTCCAAAATCTGCATAATTTCAACACTAAACATGCTGGAAAAATCGTAACAATTGCATACGATATCCGTTCTTCGATCCGTTTACGGTCCTACAATATCTACCATCTCAAGAACACAATATAACTATCATAATCTAATTTCCCAATCATCTGAATTTCGAAACTTGCTGGAAATGAATGAAACTTACCTCACTTTGTAGCTACTAACGAGAGGAGTTCAAAACCGAAGTCAGATTTAAGGTTGGATGGCTAAATCTTGTAAAAGCACAAATTATAAGCTAAAGGAAATGAAGCTTTTCTCCTCTGAAGTCTACCTTTTCCCTGCTGAATGAAGAAGAAATCGTGCATTTAGTATATATACTTTGCATGTTTCAAGACACATGGCACATCCTTTGGTGTACACGGCTCTCGCTCGGGCGGTCCAAAGTTGCCGCCCGGGCGAGAAACTCTCGGCCCTGGACTACTTTACACGCTCGCTCGGGCGAGCAAAAACTTCCGCCGGGGCGAACAACTCTCGGCCTTCGCCCATTCCAGCAGCCTCGCTCGGGCGGTCAAAAACATCCGCCCGGGCGAGTGACTCTCGACCCTCTTCTCCGAGGCATTCTCGCTCGGGCGGTCAAAAGCGTCCGCCCGGGCGAGTCACTTTCGCCCAAAAATTTACATATTTAACTTTTAAATCTCAACATAATCTGGTTGCATTCATATCTTAAACTAACGTGTTTTAAAATCTTGGGCATTACAAGTCTCCCCCTCTAAGACATAAGTTCGTCCTCGAACTTGATATAAATCAATTAAAGTATTTAAAACAGCATTACCATCTAAAACTGGATAAATACTCACATCATTGAAATAACTCGGGGTGTTTCTGTCTCATGCTGGCTTCTGTCTCCCAAGTCGCTTCTTCAATGCCATGACGACTCCACTGAACTTTCACAAGTGGAATATTCTTCGTTCTGAGTTGCTTATTTTTCCGATCAAGAATCTGTATCGGTTGTTCCACATAGCTCAACGTCTGATCAAGTTCAGCTTCGTCAGGTTGAATGACATGAGAAACATCTGGCATATATTTTCGTAACATTGATACATGAAACACGTCATGTATTCCGGATAGAGAAGGAGGAAGTGCTAGTCGATAAGCTCAATCGCCAATTTTCTCAAGAATCTCGTAAGGACCAATGTATCGAGGAGATAGTTTCCCGCGTTTGCCAAATCGCACCACGCCTCTGAATGGAGAAATCTTTAAGAATACTCTATCTCCTGCCTCAAATACTAACGGTCTACGTCTGATATTGGCATACTTTGCTTGTCGATCCTGTGCTGTTTTCATTCTTTTCTGAATAACTTTCACCTTCTCAGTCATGTCACGAATCATGTCTGGCCCAAGTTCTGGCACTTCTGAAATATCATCCCAATATAGCGGAGATCTGCACTTCTTGCCATACAAAGCTTCAAACGGCGCCATCTCAATACTCGTCTGATAGCTGTTATTGTAAGAAAATTCGCAAAGAGGTAGAGAATCTTGCCAACCAATGCCAAAATCTAGCACGACGGCCCTCAACATATCCTCTAATGTCTGGATAGTCCGCTCTGACTGTCCGTCTGTCTGAGGATGGTAAGCAGTACTCAGGTGTAATGTCGTACCTAAAGCCTGCTGTAAACTGTGCCAAAAGTGAGAAGTGAATCGTGAATCACGATCAGATACGATAGACTTCGGCACTCCATGCAATCTGACTACCTCTCGAATATAAATCTCCGCCATCTGATCCTGTCTATACGTCATTCTGTACGGAATGAAACAAGCAGATTTGGTCAATCTGTCAATAATGACCCAAATCGCATCACAGCCTTTGGATGATCTGGGTAACTTCGTTACGAAATCCATGGAAATGTGGTCCCATTTCCATTCAGGAATGGCTAGACTCTGAAGTAATCCACCAGGCTTCTTCCTCTCAGCTTTCACCTGTTGGCAGTTCAAACACTTAGACACAAATTCGGCAATGTCTGACTTCATTTGCTTCCACCAGAACTGTGTCTTCAAGTCGTTGTACATCTTCCTGCCACCCGGATGAATGCTGAACCGACTACAATGTGCTTCTGTCAGAATCTGCTGTCTCAAATCTGCAACATCTGGCACAACTAGACGGTTATTCACGTACAACACTCCCGTACCTGATATTCTGATACATGCCCTGATCTGACCATTTGGATTGATTTCTGTACATTCTGATCGGTTCTTTGTACTTCCTTGATCCTCATAATCAAATTGGGCTCAACTTGGATTGTAAACAGTCGTAGTGGCTTACTATCTGTATCAAATTCTAATCCAGATGTACAGCAATTTTCAACTAACTTGATAACACCTATCGTCGATAAGGACAAAGAACATACCTTACGACTCAAGGCATCTGCTGCTGCATTTGACTTCCCTGGATAATATTTGATTTCACAGTCAAAATCTTTCAAAAGATCAAGCCATCTACGCTGCCTCATATTCAGTTCCGATTGAGAGAATAGGTACTTTAGGCTTTTGTGATCAGAGAATATCTCAAATTTTTCGCCGTAGAGATAATGACGCCAAATCTTTAATGCAAATACGATAGCCGCCAATTCCAAATCATGAATGGGGTATCGTACCTCATGTGGCTTCAATTGTCTCGAGGCGTATGCGATCACATGGCCTTGCTGCATAAGAACACATCCCAAACCTCAATGAGAAGCATCACAATATACAACAAAATTACCTGTACTTGAAGGTATCGTCAATACTGGAGCACTAGTCAGTCTTTTCTTCAATTCAACAAAGCTAGACTCACACTCCTCTGACCAAACAAATGGTGCATTCTTTTGTGTCAATTGAGTTATCGGCTTGGCAATACTGGAGAAATCTTTGATAAATCTTCTGTAGTATCCGGCTAAGCCCATGAAACTGCGTATTTCTGGTACAGAAGTCGGTCTCGACCAACTGATCACAGCTTCCACTTTGCTTGGATCAACAGAAATACCATCTCCAGAAATGATATGCCCCAAAAAGACAACTCGATCCAGCCAAAACTCACACTTTGACAATTTAGCATACAGTCGCTCGTTTCTCAACGTCTGCAAAACAATTCTGAGGTGCTCTGCATGCTCATTTCTATTCTTCGAATACACCAAAATATCATCAATGAAGACAATCACAAATTCATCTAGATATCTCTGAAATACTTGGTTCATCAACCCCATAAATACCGCAGGAGCATTGGTTAAACCAAAAGGCATGACAATAAATTCGTAATGTCCATACCTGGTTCGAAATGCTGTCTTTGGTATGTCTATATCTCGAACTCTGAGCTGATGATATCCAGAACGCAAATCAATCTTCGAATACACGGAGGATCCCTGCAAATGATCAAATAAATCATCAATCCTAGGCAAAGGATATTTGTTCTTGATCGTTGCCTTGTTCAGTTGCCGATAATCTATACACAAACGCATCGAACCATCTTTCTTCCGCACAAACAGCACCGGAGCGCCCCAAGGAGATACACTAGGTCTGATATATCCCTTGGCCAGAAGATCTTCTAATTGTGCTTTCAGTTCTTTTAGTTCGATGGGTGCCATCCTATACGGAGCTCTCGAAATAGGGACGGTACCTGGTGTAAGATCAATACTGAAATCTACCTCACGAACCGGAGGTAATCCTGGGATCTCATCTGGAAAAATATCAGCAAATTCCCGCACTACTGGTATTTCTGCCAACGCCGGGCTCGACTTCTGCATATCTACAGCATAAATAAAGAAACCATCTGCTCCTTTTTGCAACAATCTGTTCATAGTAAGAGCCGAAATCAAGGGAATCCGAGATCTGGAACCCTTCCCGTAGAATTTCCACTCGTCTGTCATCTCGGTCTGAATCTGACAATCTTGTGGAAACAATCCACGGTGGCTCTATACTTCGTTAGCATGTCAATACCAACTATACAGTCAAAATCAGCTAGACCCAACACTATACAATCTAGGTCAATCTCATGCCCCTCAAACTGTAGAATGCAATGCCTAACCGTAGTTACAGATATCAATCCACTTCCCAACGGAGAATTAATAGACACAACATCTAGCAAAGACTCAACAGGCAATGAATGCAACAATGCAATCGCTCCGAAATGAATGTATGCGATGCGCCAGTATCTATCAAAATATAAGCAGGATAACCATAAAGAGAACAGTTACCTGCTATAACATCATCTGGTGCATCTTGTGCTTGCTCCTCTGTCAATGCAAACACTTGAGCCTGTTGCCTCGGGGGTTGAGTCACCGTCTGACTACCTCGGCCCTCTGGGTTGAGTCTGTGCTGGTGGAGGCTGAAAAGAGTGAACTGATGATGCCTGCCGCTCAAACTGAGGTACGGAACGGATCTCTCCACTCTGGCCTTGCTGTACACTCCTCTGGGGACAGACTTTGGCCAAAATGCCCCGGTTGCCTACAAATGTTGCATCGGCCTGTACCTCCTTGGCACTGTTCAGTCGCATGCTTCCCTCACAGGAGCTGCAATAAACACCCGATATACCTGGCACTCTGATCAAAAACCAGTCTGTCTTGATCCGCTGGAGCTCGACGAACTGCTCCCAGGTCGCTTAAACTGTTCTCCCTTTCGCCTTCAGCTGTTCTTTGCGTCCACTGCTACTACCACCGCTTTCGAATCGAGGAGGAGGAAACTTGGGATGAAGGTAGTGCGGTCTTCGGACTCGGTTGCAACATATGGAGCACTCCGTTGCCTAAGCAATCCTGCTTCAGCTCCTTTGGCACGATTCAATGCATCCGAGAAATTATCGGGTCTCCCAGTATTGACCAACGTAAAGATATCTGGATTCAGGCCATTTATAAACTGATCCGCCATGGCCTCGTCATTTCCTGAAACATGGGGTGCAAAACGAAGCAAAGAAGAGAATTTTGCAACATACTCTTCAATGTTCAATGGCCCTTGCCTCAGGTTGACAAATTCAGCGCCTTTATCTTTACGGTAGGATACAGGGAAGAATCGCTGATAGAACTCCGTCTTGAATACCTTCCACGTAATCTCGGTACCCCGCTGCTCTAAAGCTCTCCTAATATTCAACCACCAATTCTTGGCTATATCTTGCAATTGATGGCCAATTAAGCTTTATTCTCTTCTCGTCACTGTACTCCAAAGAGTCGAATAGCATTTCAATGTCTTCAAGCCAGCTTTCGCACTCGATGGCATTCTCTGTACCCTTTAATGTCGGAGGTCGGAAAGATTGGAATCGCTTCAGCAACGTCTCCATAGGGGTCGCCGTAACATCCATAGGATCTCCGGATGTGCTCTCCCCCTGTTCTGGCGCTGCTGGTCGTAGAGGTACGGCTGCCCTTCTAGGAGGCATATCTAATAAACCAACTAATTAGTAAACAATATATACAACTGTTTCAGCCATCCTCTAGTCAGTTACCTCTGATCTAGAATCAGTTCTGATTCAGTCAATCACATGCTGAACGAAATCAAATAACAACATGTAATAACGAAAGCATAAACATGCTAGCATATCATAAGCAAGGAAGCT